>NC_062191.1:10266415-10278915 GCF_912470025.1 Vespa velutina
CGTCGTCTCTCGCCGTTATGCTCACCTTATACCTATAAATGATAAATAAGACGATAAATACTATATTTTTTAAACAATTTCATTTAATTTAAATGATACATATATATATATATATATATATCGTACCTTGTGTTAGGCGTACATGGATCGACGACTTGCACGACAATAAAGGCGTGCAAAAAGTGACTAGCGATCATATCAGGACTGAAAGGTGTAGGTTCCTCTTGGAATATAATCGCTACGATATCATTACCAATATGTCTCTTGCGTTGTAATTGTTGCGAATCACCTGGACTATACGGTAAAAGCGAAGCTACATGGAAGAGAACCTCACGACCACGAAATACTTCGTAAACCGCGGAATCTCCTGTTTGGCCGTGTCGAGTATCCAAACCACCTCGATATCTACAGAATTGAATATTACATTGAGTAAGCTCTTTAATAAATGTTAAAGTAATAATAATATTAAATGATGATATACAGACCCTTTGTGATCTTTCAAGTCGATCTTTTGCCCCAAAAGATCAAGAAATTCTTGGAAAGCAGGTGTGATTTGGCGATTACCGAAAAGCTGTTCCTCGGTCACCTGCCCAGCCCGTTGATGTAGTACGCCGAATTTGAATCTCGAAACGAGTGCATGCTCGTCATATTGAGCTATCAAAGTACCAGCCCCTGAACATACCACTGGCATCAAAGTGTTTACGTTCAAGGAGTCATTGATCGTCTGAAAAAAGATATTGGTCATCTCTCTCTCTCTCTCTCTCTCTCTCTCTCTCTCTCTCTCTCTCTCTCTCTCTCTCTCTCTCTCTCCCTCTCTCTATCTCTCTCTCTTTCTCTCTCTCTACTTCTGTCATCTCGTACTCTTGTACTTTGGTAGCGATGATCTATTTTCGTCGATTCAACACACGTGACACGTTGCCCTCATACGAGTCCGAATTATAAGTCGTTAAATTACTCACGATTCCAAGTGATATTTGTCTTATTAACCTCTATCATACAAGACTGAGAGATCAATAAAAACGATCAAACGATTCTCATTAAGAAAATATGCATGTTATCTTTCATCATCTTCAATCGAAAAAATATATATATATATATATACTAGACATTTAATTGATCATTATTATATTAATGTATTTCGTTGAAAAATAAAAACTCATTTACCTTAACCATTTTCGCTGGTGAAGGAATCGGTCCAAGAGATGCTGCTGGGACTAACTCATGCGTTGAACCAGCACGTAATCTCAGCAATACTCGCCAGTGTTCTTGTCCAGCGACCGTCTCGGCCTTCACCGAGACAAGGACCGGCCCATTTTCGCTGTCCCTTCCTATCAGGTTCACATGTTCCTACGAAAGATGTAAAAAACGTAATGAAACCTTTTTATGATCGAATCATTAACGGTGTCTTGATAGTGCTTTAATTAATTATATAAAAAAAAAAAGAACAAACAAAAACAAAAAATAAAAATAAACAAGAATCTAGAATAAAATGTAATGATGTTGGACGGTTCGAAAAATTAGTTCTGCTTTTTCACACACACACACACACACAAACATGCATTTAAACATATACGTAGCAGTATACATGTAATATTATTAAAAACACATTAATTTGTCATGCATATATTAAAACGTGACATTTCATTAAGTCTGTATAAATTTTTTTGTTCGTTTTTCAATTTAGTGATACATTTCAATTTTTGATTTAAATTGAACGTTTTAGAATTGAGATTTCGAACAATTTAATATCATTATATAATATGATGGGAGAAAGACGGATTTTATTAATATTATAAAACGATTAGGGTGGATGTATCAAATCAAATAAACTCTGAGTGTTATCACGCAGAAAAAAGACGCATAATATCCGTTGTTTTCCTCTCTTTCTCTCTCTCTCTCTCTCTCTGTTTTTCTCTTTCTATTTGTAATACACAAGTAAAGGTGATAGAAAAGGCATGTGGCGCTTTAATAAGTCGTGGTATGGAACGGATTACGCGTTGGTATTCGTGGCGACCGCTAATTAGAGAAGCGATATTGCGCATAATAAAATCGCTCTTTTAATGGGCTCTCTGCTTAACCGCACAATGCGATCGCATGGAGAGATAAGGTGTATGCATCCTTTCGATACGAGCCTTTTGTTCGCAAAAGATCATGACCTTTTCATTATTAAAAACAAAAAAAGGAAAAAAAAGAAAGAAAGAAGGAAAGAAAGAAAGAAAGAAAGAAAGAAATAAAATAAAACAAAAGGAAAAAGAAAAGAAGACAAGAGAATACTCGTTATGTCATTAGAATGTAGAATAACGATGTAACAATGAAAGGACAACATAAATTGTTTTCCTGAAAAGTTTTTTATTGAATGAAACCCAAATTTCTTCTTTTCGATAAAATAATAGAACGAAGAAGTATGTATAAGGAAGTTCGTCTTCTTTACTATTCTTTTTCTATTTCTCCCCCTCTCTCTCTTTTTTTATCTATTTTTTTTTCTCACGTCTTTCACAGTTTAGCGAAGCCAACATGGACCATTAAACTTATCGTAATGCTGACGAGATATTTATGGCAATCCTTCGGAGTTCTTTTTAAAAGGTTATCGAAAGCACCGACACTGACAAAGGACAGAGGGTGGATAGGATGGGATAGAATAGGATAAATAATTGGGAGAAACGTTCTTAGCTTTCTTTCTTGTCTACGATAATAGCTATTAAAAAGAAATGTAAAGAGAAGAGATTTGTTTAACTTTTCTACGATATCATTTTTTTCTTTTCTTTTCTTTTCTTTTTCTTTTTATTTTCTCTCTTAACGGTTGTCGTCAAATACGATAACGAGGGTGATAACGAGTTTGTAACTACACGTATGTTGCACTCGAACGAAATAAAAAAGAAAAAAAAAAAAATAAAGAAAAAAAGTTAACTTCTTCGATAGGGAAATATTGTAAAATAAAATATATATATATATATATAAAAAAGAGGAAAAAACACGGAATCGGATGAGACCGATCATGATACATATGGTATACATTATACATAGTTGTAAATATATTTACGATATGTATACACTCTATGGCCTGATAAAAATCGCTTTTCGTTCTCTATGACACGCAGTGCAATTATTTACCGCCACTCTTGAACAATGGCGGCGAACACGAGCACGCTCCCGCGAAGAAACGAGTTCATGCGTACATTATCTCGCTCACGTTACGTTACCTAACGAGTTTTAAGTTCGTGTTAAAAATAGAGGTAACCCAGGTGCACGCTAGACAAAGGTAACAGGTGAACTCTTAGATAAGAATGAACTATTAAAGAGAAGGGGAAATGCACTTTTAGCTATTTTCACTCTTCAACGTTTTCTACGATCTAAAGACTAATTATTTCTTTTATTTTATTAACTATCCACTTCGTATTTTACTTTCATCATTACGTCAACATATTTGTATGTATGCATTGTATAATAATTTATAGTAACACGTACTCTCTCTAATATAATATATTTATATATTATGTAATACAACTGTTATACCATAAATATACTACTATACATACATAAATATATATATATATATATATATATATACTATTATATCATACTACATATATATATTTTGTTTAATATTATATATATAGTAACATGTACTATCAATTCTCATCTATAAAAGACACGGAATTACGATATGTGTCTACGATAATGTTGTTACGAGGAAATCAAAGAAAGTACTGACAAAAAATGATTATTTCTTTTTTCCTACTTAAAAAGAATAAATAATAATATTGTAAGGATGATTGGGGTAGATTGCGGTTAAAGACGGAAGAGAGACAAGCAAGGATGAAAATCAGGAACACTGGTGAAGCAAAGAAGTGGGGGTATTTCTTCAGGTTGAAGAAGCATCGTCTCTCTCCTCTTCTTCTTCGAGACTATGAGAACATTCCCACTCCCACGCCCGAAGTGCTCTTTTCCTTTTCCTGCGCCTCTGCCTCCATCTTTATCTTTATTTCTCTCTTTCTTTATTTCTTTCCTTCTTTCTTTTACTCTAACCATCATCTCCATCTCACTCCATCTTCACATAAACTTGAGTAATACGTACGTATGTACATACGTACGTTTACGAGCGTTATACATAATGTACGCTTGGTGCTGTTAGGCCGATGACCATCTTTCTTTCAAGGCCATCACAAAAGAACGAATTCTTTGACAAAGTTGAAAGATAAAAAAAAATAAACAACAAAATAAAATCCCTAATTATTCAACTTTTAAAACAATAACAGCACACACGTTTAAAAAAAAATAAAAAGAAAAAAAAATGGTGATCAAATTTATGACATATGTTAAAGATTAGAAGCATACTTGAGCAATTGAAACCATTAATTTAATCTATTAAAGGATAAGATACGCATATGTTTGATGTAAACGTACTCTGCCAACGAAGAAACGCCTGTAACACTTAGCCGTGTCATCCTGATCTATCCTAGGTTGCCAGGCTGGCTGAGCAGGAAGTAGTGCTCTGCCTGCCGAGTCTAAGGTATGTCGATGATCGGTTCCATCTAACCAATAACCAGGTGGTGTCACGACTAAGGGTGGCTCCTGCGAGCCGGAAGTGGCCTGTTGAAGTGCGGCCTCCATAAGGGCTCGTCCAAGAGGTGCATCGCCGACAGGAGAGGGCGATGGAGATGAAGACGAGTGGTTGTTTTGTCCACCTGCACCACTCGGACTTGATGCAGCTCGTTCGTCTCTCGCTGTCTGCAAAATATAAAACTCGAGTTTATTATGATTAGAATCCTATTGTTATCTCTATTGCAATGTGTATTTACGTAGTAAACTTCTTTTTCTTTCTTTTTCTTCTTCTTTTTTTTCTTTTTTGTAAAAATACATTTCCAGTAATTCCGAAATTCATACTCTAATTTATTCATATTTTTTCAATCTGCAAAATTATTTTAATTAAATACAATTTTATTACAGAAGAGCAAGTTGAATAAAATAAGTCATTTATTATTATATAATTTTCCTCATTTTATTCTTCATAGTCTAGTAATTTATTCATTTCTTTTTTATCTGTTTGGTAATATTATTTCATCTAAATAGAGATTTGTATAGAATGAAAATAAATAAAACAAGTAATTTATTGTTGCGTGTAATTGTCTATTGTTGACTTTTTTTTCTTTTCATAGTCTATTCATTTTATTTTCTAATTGT
Organism: Vespa velutina; assembly: GCF_912470025.1. Lineage (NCBI taxonomy): Eukaryota > Metazoa > Arthropoda > Insecta > Hymenoptera > Vespidae > Vespa > Vespa velutina. The sequence goes on from NC_062191.1 coordinate 10,271,597, forward strand.
TTGGTAATATCATTTTACCTAGATAAATAATTGTAGAAAGAAAATAAAGAAAATAATTTATCGTTAGTCTAGTAATCTCTAATGGGAGAAACGAAATTGTGAAATAAAGAGGAACTTCTTTCCTTCTCCCCTCTCTCATAATCGTTTCCTTTTTTTCACACATTAAGAGACCACCAAGTCATCTGCAATATTGTTGACTTCCACGATGGTTCTCGAGTTACAGGAGGCAACTCTCAAATGGTTTCTTTTCTTCGCCTAACAGTCTACCACCTACTATATTTTTTGAAAATAGAAACTTAACTTATTCGCGCGTTACCTCGGTTCCAACTCGAAAAGAAAAGAAACTCGTAAATGTCGGCATTGAAGATCGATCGTTAAAGTTCCTCGTTAACGAACGTAGAGGCTCTGAGCCTTTCATTTTCTCCGTCGTTGTTGTCGTCGTTTGTTCCACGCGTTATCGTGAAGATTAGTTGGAAAATTGCTTAATAAGTATCGGCAGGTGGGGGAAATCAGCTGTCTTTTTTTTTTGTTTAACGTCGTCCTTCGAGCTTAGTCGAACGATAATGCCACACACACACATAAATGCCATAAAGTACACGTATAATCGTTTCACATACACATTCTCGAATATTAAAAAGATTAATACGTTAATTTTGTTAAATATTGTTATACTCATAAAAAAATATCGATTATAATGAAATTTTGATAACACAAAACACCGACATCGAATTATCTATAAAAACAAGGCTAACCTGCTGATCGATAGACCTTCGAATATAAGCACACGGATTTAAATTCGTCTAGCTAGATCGAGAAAGATAATCACGGAATAAATGGATACGATCGAACTTAACGCTTGATTAAAATTTAATTTCCTGCGTTGATGCTGAGCGCACGCGAACGTCGTTTGATTTGAAAGGGGGAAAGGTCGAAGGTAAGCGACAAACGACCACAGGGTAGTATAGTTCTGATCAATGTTGCTACAACGTTACTGACACTCGATGGCGTTAATAGAACGTAATCAACGATGTCGTTCATTTCTGAACACTCTTTGTTTCTCATTCTCCCTCTCTCTTTCTCTCTCTTCTACCCTCCCTCACTCTTTCTCTCTCTTCCACCCTCCCTCCCTCCCTCTTTCTCTCTCTTCCTCCCTCTCTCTCGCTTATATATCGTACACGGCACCTGCCTAAAAGGCGCCATATGCGCCTTTCATTGCACCTTTCAACGTCCGTGGAACGTGCGTTCCGACACGCAATATCGTCTCCGTCTCTTGTGACCCTAACTTTCGTCGTAACGCTTCTACCTTTACTGTGTCACTGTGCATTCATATACGTGAAATCAGGAAACCAACATCCGTTGACGGACAAGCAGCTACGTATAACCGTCTATTAAGAGAATTTCACGTTTTTGTTTTTTTCTTTCTTTCATTCTTTTCTTTTCTTTTCTTTTTTTTTTTTTTTTTTGAACTTTCGTATGATCTTTCTATTCCATTATTCTCAAATTGGTTTCTTTCATTTCATTATAAAAATTTCAAGAAAAAAGATATATATATAATATCTAATAAAATGATTAGGTATACGAAAAGAAAGTTCTACTATAAAATTTCAAATCTAATTAACACAAATTTTGATTTACATTTGATTATTCTATTCATGATCACAATACATGCAAAAATTATAACGTTAACGTTGAAGTTAGGATATCAATGATGGAAGGAATCCATGCGGTTCCTCTTGGTAATTCTCCAAGTTAATATTAGTCGGTTAGTTATCTGGCACTAACGAAGTTCGTGCTAGCGAATGAGAGAGGAAGAGGATGAAGAGGAAAAAGAGGAGGAGAAGGAGGAGGAAGAGGAAGAGTAGAGAAAGAGGAGAGGAGGAATACCGATTTCGGTGGGAAACGAAGGAAGACTGTTCTTCGGTCGTCACGTACGCGCTACGCACACGCACATATGCACACACACACCTACGTACTTAATTTACAAAACAAATCGAAATTCAGCGGCGTGAATCGAATGCTCGGCAATTATTTGCATTCCTATCCTAGCGTTACTATTCTGGGTAGAAAGAGAGAAAAATAGAGATAGACAGATAGACAGACAGACAGACAGACAGACAGACAAACGGAGAGAGAGAAAAAAGAGAGGGAGAGAGAGAAAGAGAGAGAAAGAGAAAAGGGGAGGAGGGAAGGAGAGGTATCATCGGAGTCGAGCGACTTGGTGCACACAACGTGCACAGCGGAAACGAAGCGTGTCGACGAAGACGACCAAGACGACGAAGACGACGAAGACGACGAAGACGACGAAGACGACGGACGACGTTACGCGGAGCATATGTTATTTTGAGCAGGTGGTACGCGTAGAGGGAAAAGCTCCATTATTTTCGACGAGAGAAAGAGAGAAGAGAAGAGAAGAGAAGAGAAGAGAAGAGAAGAGAAGAGAAGAGAAGAGAAGAGAAGAGAGAGAGAGAGAGGAGAGAGAGAGAGAGAGAGAGAGAGAGAAAAGAAAATCATCTCTCCGCTTCCGTCGACTTACAAAGACTTCACGATTCTTCTAGAAATCTTTTTCTCGTCGTACCTTAAAACCCTCTTCTCTTAATACTATCACGAACGATGTTCTCTGTCCATTGTACGGTTAGAATAAAAAAAGGATGGCTGGTAGTAGTTGTCCGATATCTTTTTGACGTCAAAAGAATTTTATCTTTTTTATGAAAGCAAAACGGTAGTGAGATCTTCTCTAAAAATGTTTAAATATGTAATCTCACCGATGTAGAGTAAGATATGAAAGAAAGAAAGAAAGAAAAAGAGAGGGAAAAATAAATAAATAAGAACAAAAAAAATAAAGAAAAGGAAAAAGAAAAAAAGGAGGGAGGTTTTTTAAGAATTATATATATATATATATATATATATATATATATATATTTTATAGAACGAAATCGGTTTGAATAAATGAAAACGATTAAAAGAGGAACATGAAGATTTCGCACTCGCGTAAAATCGTCCGTGCGAGATATTCCACGAGATCGACAGCCGTATCTGAGAGCTAAAGATAGATCAACGGGAGAGCAAATGGGAGCCGAGGAAGCTTTTCGGCTGACTTTTTGTACTCTGGCAAAGCATTTTCCCGGCCTACCATCATCGCGTGTCTCGTAGCTTCTTCTTCGTTTTCTTTTTCTTCTTTTTCTTCCATCCAAAAGCCCTTCAGGGTTTATATTTGGCAGTGAGCACGAGCGCGCAAACACCCGCGGGTCTAAACTTTCCACCTCTTTCTCTTTCTCTCTCTCTCTCTCTCTCTATCTCTGTCCTTCTATCAATCTTTTCTTTCCTTTTTTCACGAGTTTTCATTTCTTTCCTTTCTCTCTCTTTCTCCCTCCAACCCTCTCTCTCTCTCTCTTTCTCTCTCTATCTATCTATCTATCTATCTATCTTTCTTCCTCGTTTGCCTATAAGAGAAGCTGCGAGGTTTTCGAATTTAGAGACACTTAAAATTAGTGGAAGACTTCTTCACTGCTCCGGATTTTCGAGGAAGACTCAAATGTAATTCGAGATTTCACATCCGCATTACTTTTAACTTCTTCTTCCTCCTTCTCTTCTTCTTATTCTTTCTTTCGTGTTAAACCTACTCTATGTCATCACCTTCCGTTCTTCCGTCTTGGCCGATCCTCCACCTTCTTATTCTTATTCCACTCTCGTTTTCAAAGCTTCACCGACATTTGCAACCTCGTTAAAAGTCCATTCATCCGTTCTTTGAAGTCATCAAACTCGGGGAAAGAAAACATTGGATAAAATTGGAGAAGACAACTTTTCTTTCTAAGTTTCATGGATGCCAAACGTTTGAATTCCTTTTTGATTTCAAACCACAATAATTCCTTATCTCTCTTTTTCTCTCTCTTTCAATCCCTTCTCCTGTCCTCCTCATCATCTCTGTTCCCCTGTAATCCCTGTCCCGTCCCGTCCCGCTACCACTTTTCTCACTTGTCGGCCTTTCACAAAATCAAATTTTTCGTTTTTGCGAAAAGAATAACATCACCTTTCGAATTCCGTCACGATTCGATGGAAGACAAGAAATATGTACTTCCTTAGGCTTTCTTTCTCTTTATTCTGTATCCTTTCGGAGAAGGTGAAGTTCCCACGAGTTTCTTGTCTAACGATTTTCACGATATAGGTAGAACTAGCTAAGATAGCTAGATAGCTAGATAGTTAGATAGCTAGCTAGCTCGTTTGCTCGTTCGGTAGTTCAGTCGGTGGGTCGCTCGTTTTATGATCTTACGTCACGGTCGAAGCTCAAGATAGGTTATCCACGCCTAGTCGTTCGCGAAAGAAACTCTTAATAAGATTACTTTTCTCTTGTCGAAGAGTATGAGAAAAAACAAATGTTCCTGTTTACGGTATCGTTTCTAGTTCGAGGACGCATCGATTCGTAAGGAAATCCATTGACCGAGTAATTTATCGGCTGAGTTTCGTTAAAAAATGAAATGTTTCTTCGTTTCGTTGGATATTTTATTATTATTATTATTATTATCATCATCATCATCATCATTATTATCATCATTATCGTCGTCGTCGTCGTCGTCATCGTTTACTATCTCTTTTTAGACTTTGTCCAATCTGTTTTTCCAAGTGTTCAACTAATTCTTGGTTACAAGAACTAAATTTTCATCCAATTCATGATACAATTTCTCGAGGATATTTTAAGAATCTTTCGCAAGTACTAATAATACATAAGGAATAAGACACGACACAACAGATTGCGATTTTGGGTACGAGAAGGAAACATATGTATGAATGTATGTATGTATATATGTATATACGTATGTGTGTGTGTAAGTAAATACCTACCTATCATAAAGAAAGCTAAGAGAGGAGACCGGAGAGGTTTCTTTCGAAATACGGAAATAGTCGTCCCACCTCAAACGACGAGCAATGACGCATACCTGTACTACGTATTATATACATATATACATACATGCATACATACATATATATATACATGTATATATACATGTCACCGAGTGGCCTTAATCGCGCTACAAATATTGAAACGCGTATGATATTATACGTTAGTGTATCTATATATACAATGTATACGAGTGAAGAGGACAGAATGATTTCATAACGCGATTATGCGATATGCAATTAAGCGTCGTTACGATACGCGATCTCTCAGGGACGAAAGTGTAATCCATCATAAGTACATCGAAGAAAGTTGTAACTCGACGTATATGATGATTATTATATGCATACATACCTCGTTATTTTTTTCCCTCTCTACCTTTTTCCCTCCCGCCCTCACTCCTACCGCTTCCCACCTTCTACCTTTCGTCATTAATTTTCATCATAAACAAATTTTACTTATAACGTATATGTTACGTATGTAATGTATATGTTACGTATGTAACGTAGCTTATATGACTTAGGTACACTTAAATATATAAGTAAGTACATACATCGTCTGACAATATTTCTCTAACGTTAATTCAACTGCGAAAACTTAATCCACATTGTCCTACGACTTACCATTTATTCCCCTCAAACTGTCGTAATAATTCTTAAGCTATTGCCTGATTTACGACCAAACGTAGGGAAACATGAGAAGAGCGGGGAGATAGTTAACGAAAGAGAGAGAGAGAGAGAGAGAGAGAGAGAGAGAGAGAAAGGGGAGGGGAGGGAGAGAGACAGAGGGAACGTTGTAATAGTTTCGTATGACTTATTTTATGCGATAATAATCACATCTATAAATAACATCTAAAAAAACTCAAGTATTTATTCTTACGAAATGAATTTTGAGAATCGATATTTCCGATCTAATATAACGTATTGTTCCATTTACGTAACACCTTATAAAACACTTCAACTAGTAGAAAAAAAACTTGTTTTTCGAAAGATTCGTTTCAAAAAGTTCCGTTTTTTATCGATAAAACCAAGTTCCACGATTTATTATCGAAGAAAAACGAGCGAGCAAGCAAGCGAGTAAGCAAGCGAGTGAGTACGCGTTTCTTAGAGTAAACGACGTTCCTACCGAAGAAGGTAAATGGACCGTTCACTGTTACTTGAATGCCGTGCCCATCGTGTATCGCCGTTGTTTCCATGGGAAACGGTCAGGTAGAATCGTGGAAAATACGTTAAGCTTCAAAGAGAAAGAGAAAGAAAAAGAGAAAAAGAAAGAGAAAGAGAGAGAGAGAGAGAGAGAGAGAAAGAGAGAAAACAGGTAAAGAGACATAGAGCCAATATGCAAGCGTGTAAACTCTCTATGTGTGTCTTTATGTACATATTGGTGTGTATGTGTATTTCTCTCTCTCTCCTCTCTCTCTCTCGCTCTCTCTCACTCACTCTTTTCCTCTCATCGCACTAGCTTCTAACAGGTCATAAAAGCAGAACCATAAGCCCAGTCGCATGACCTAGCACAACAATGGCTATAGAATCGCTTGTGCTACGGCTATTTGCATTTCTCTTTATTCCTCTCTCACTCAGTCGCTCGCATGCTCACTCACTCACTCACTCACTCACTCACTCACTCACTATCTATCTCTATCTCTATATCTATCTATGAACTTTCTGTCTCTTTCCATATCACGGGATGTCGTGTAGAACGGTGTAAGTAATTCAATTATACTACTCGTCATTTTACCTACGACGAACGCATTAACAAATTTGCATTTATTAACAGGTATAAAGGGAAGAATGTAATTGTTGTTAGACGAAATATTACACTATATTATTTTCACGCATGGCCTATCATCTTATCGTGTAAACGAGGAGAACAGGCCCAGGCGGAAGTGTGGGAGAGGGAGGGGGGATGGATTATTCATGTGTATTTGAGTGAGTGAAGTTCGCATAAATAATATCGTATAAATAAATTGTTCGTAGAGTTTGGTAATGTTTATGAGTTTCTTTGAAGTACCACCGACGAGTTCTGATGGAGAATAATAAGAAGAGAACTAAGAGATGGAGTAGGAGGAAATTACGAAAGACGTTATAAACCTGGCCTCTTCTCCCTTATTTCGAAAGAGAAAAAAGTGAAAATTTTTTTCTCTTGTAAAATGGAGATAAAGAGAAAGAAACGGAAAGCGTAGGCGCGTATACTAAGATGATCGATTGTTAGCGAATAAGATTTCGAAGGAAGAGAGAGAAAGAAAGAAAGAATCATTGAAAGCTTCATTTTTTCAATCGAATTAAAAGAATTCTTGGCATATAATTATCTTCAATTAATTATCGATTTTGGTATCACTTTTCAATCGATTGTAAATGAAAAACGTTTAATTTTCACGTTGACACAGATTTTCTCTTTGTTTCTTTCTTTCTCTTTCTCTCTCTTTCTCTTT
>NC_062191.1:10283915-10313915 GCF_912470025.1 Vespa velutina
TTTATTTTATAATTTCTTTTTTTTTTTTTTTTTTTTTTTTTTTTTTTTTTTCTTAATATTTCTTTACAATTTCTCGTTTCGTACGGGATCATTGTACGGGACGAACAGTTTAACAGTTCGCTTTGACCATCTGTGCGTTTACTAATCCTTTAAATCGTGATACCACGTTTGTCGCACGTTCTTTTCGATTCGTCGTTTTTGTGTAAAACACGAATGAATTATCATCCGTCCGATGTTAAGAACGTATATGCGGGTGCCACGTGTAATTACCTACGTAACATGTACTTGAACTATTGACTCTTCGAACACAAATATATTTAATTACAAATATTTGAAAGAGAAAAATAAATACGATTATACGAAATAGATTCGATAAATATTAAATCACGTATTCATTGCTTATAACGAATGGTATTTCTTTGGCAATGGTTAAGAAATTCTTAGAGCAAAATGGTTACATCGTTTAAGAAATTGCAGCCAAACGACGTTAGTAACAAAGAGAAGACTAAGTGTATGATCGTTTTACGCATTATAAAAAGCTATAGATATGGATAGTTATGAAAGTAATAAGAATACAATTTTTGATATTCAACGGACGTCGTTGTCCTTGATTCATTCTCGGTCACATCAATTATTCTTCGTTAAGAGAAAAAAAACGGTGTTACCGAGTTATAAAAGAATACGATAACGGTAGACTAAAATTATATTTCTTTTCTCTTCTACATCGATAAATTTATATTCGAACGATTAAGATAATGATTTTAACGGGAGGAAAAAAAAGAAAGAGAAGGAAAAAGAATAAAAACAAGAAAAATGGTGGAATACAGATAACGCAGAAAATACAGTAATCCGTGAGGCTCCTCGCGAATGAAAAGATGAGTTAGGAAGATAAAAGAAAGACAAAGAAGAAGAAAAAGAAAAAAGAAGAAAAAGAAAAAAAAGAAGAAAAAAAAGAAGAAGAATAAGAAGAAGAAGAAGAAATAGAGAAAGAAGTAGAAAAAGAAGAAAAAGAAGTGGAACTGGTGGGTGGTTCCTAACGGAGTTGCGCAACGCTCGCGTGCACTAGATTTACATAATTCGAGTTGCGTCGTTTCACCGTAACGAAGAGAAATAAGAAAAAGAAAAAGCGAGTAGATACTTCGGAATCGTCGCGAAGGGAAACTTCCATACCCCAAAATGAAGTATCTACATAAAAGGCTTTCGATTTATTTCTTTTTTCTTCCATATATATATATGTATATATGAATAAAAATATATATATGAATAAAAACATTCGAAGAGATGATTAAAGAGGAAGAGACAAATTATTATTTTGAATTAAGAAAAAAAAAAAAAAAAGAAAAAAAAAAAGAAAAAGGAAAAAGAAAAGAAAAAAGTAAGATAGCAAGAGGGGGAGGAGAGAGGAGAGAGAGAGAGAGAGAGAGAGATAGAGAGAAAATTCTTGTGAGTCCGTCGCAATGAATTTCTTGTTTTTTTTTCTACGGTCGGACGAGTACGAAAAACAAAAATAAATAAATAAAAAAAAAAAAGAAAGAATGAAAGAAGGAAAGAATGAAAGAGAAACAGAGAAAAAAGGATAAGGAGGAAAAGAAAAGAAAAGAGAAGGAAGGAAGGAAGGAAGAAAGAAAGAATGAAAGAAAGAAAGAAAGAAAGAAAGAAGGGAGGTCCAAGAAAAGAGGAAGCTCCGCGTCTTCTCTACGTGAGAGAAAGACGAAAAGGTGGAATGATGAAGGGAGGAAATGCGAAAGGAGAAAGAGAGAGAGAGAGAGAGAGAGAGAGAGAGAGAGAGAGAGAGAGAGAGAGAGAAAGAGAGGATGGTCTCCACTGGAGGATGAATAATTCAGTACGTGTGCGCATTGTTGGACGCGCCCATGTACAGTCTTCGTATACATAAACTTCGAGATGTGCTAAGAATGAAATTGTCTTTTGACTCGGTTGCTCCGGTCGATTCCATAGCAGCTGTTAGCCATCGACTTATCGCGATAGCTCTTACCGTATTACTATCTCTCTCTCTCTCTCTCTCTCTCTCTTTACTATCCAAGTTGGTCAGTGAGAAGGAATAAAAACTGGGTCAGGGATGAATATCGATTCGCGATGATTTGATCAAATTCACGTCGATTTAACTCTTCGATGAAATGACTCTCGAAAAATTTTACTTGGCACGAGTCCTTTGTAAAGTCTTTCTCCTTTTCCTCTTTTATTTTTTTGTTTCTTTTTTTTTTTTTATATTCGTTCTTTCTTTCTTTTTCTTTTTATTGTATCAAAGAAATCGATTTTTACGTTTGATGGTATTCGAAAAATTCATGAGAAAAACTTTTCTATCGAACGAACACAAAATACTTAAAATAGGTGAAAAACATGTATATTTACGTTGAATAAACAATTAAACATATCGTGGATGCGAGGTCGTCGATAGCCGGTTAAAAATTTAAATATTCGCATAAGTTATACACGATATGGCAAAACAACGTAACTGGTATGGATATAGTTAGATGGACAAGGAGGTGTTAAACTCGGAAGTCGATCGACCGTGAATAAATATCATTGTCGATATGGCACGTTCAACGTGCCAAGAGGTTGGTACGCTTGTTTTATTAAAGACTGCTAATAAGCGTTCACCGTCTACAACGGAGGACTACTTAAGAAAGGACACTAGACAGTGAACGTTACCAATATCATTATATTGCTAATTAAGGACACTGTTCTCTGTTAGTTACGCGTGACTTGTGAAGAAACTATACCATTGAAAGTTGACGTAACAAGCTAGATCGGTATAATAATAATAATAATAATAATAACAATAATAATAATAATAATAATAATAATAATAATAATAATAATAATAATAATAATAATAAAAATAATAATAAAAAAATTAATAATAAAATAAAATAAAATTCGCGTAATTCAATATAATAATAATAATAATAATAATAATAATAATAATAATAATAATAATAATAATAATAATAATAATAATAATTTTTTCTTTCTCATCTTTTCATTTTTCCTGATAACGACTGATGAAATTTATACCTTCAAAAAGTAACGTTGATGCATGTATGATGAAAGATATACACGTCAGCCATATGCAATTGTTTATATTTTCTCGAAAATAGAGAGAGAGAGAGAGAGAGGGAAAGAGAAAGAAAAAAGAGAGAAAGAAAAAAGAGAGAGAGAGAGAGACATTCCAGAATTAGAACGAACAAAGTTAATTGCGTAAGCAAATCGTCGTTGGTGGTCGAACCTAATTAAATCCTATATCTATACATCTCTCTCTCTCTCTCTTTTTGTTTTGTCATCTTTTTTTCTTGTCATGCCTTTGACAGGCACTTTTATTACGTCTTACGCGTTTAAAGGGGTTAAGGTCGAAAACATGAAACCGATTGGATTCGAGAATGGAAGCTGCCAAGTTAAGAAAGGTAGTGTATTCCATTGCAAGCATTCGGTGAAAAAATGCGAAAATGTTTATCTTTCTTCATCTTTTTCATCTCACATTACAAAACAAACGTTCTCTTTAAAATAGAGACAAATTGTTACGATTAAATTACTATTCATAACATATCCAATGTTCATTTTCTTTAATCATCATACGATCGTTTTAAAAAATGTTAATACATCGTTTAAATTTCTTTCGATACATGATAGTCTCTGATAATAATGATCGAGATAGAGAGGGAGAGAAAGAGGGAGAGAAAGAAAAAGAGAGAAAGAGAGAGGAAGAGAAAGAGAGAGAGAGAGAGAGAGAAAGATTGGTGAGATACTAAAGAATAATAAAATTTGTTTAATCTCACTGACTGATCTCTCATCTCACCCTATCTCTCCCCTTCTCCCCCTTTGTTGTATTTAAAATATCTACGAGATAAGTAGAGAAGGGCTGCTCGGATCTATCGATTTTTCTTCCTAGTCGGAGCAGCTGTGCTGTCTTTTGCACCTGGCTGTCTCTATATAATAAATAACACACAGTAACTTCTCTCTTTTTCTCCCTCCCACCCCTCTCTCTCTTTCTCTTTCAATGTTCGTTGATATTTTGCTATTTCGTGTCTAGGATCAACTAAAAATTTTTCTCCCTCTTTCATTCTCTCTCTCTCCCTCTCCCTCCCTCTTTCTCTGTTTTTTTCTTTCTTTCTCGAGGTCAACAGCCATGAGATGCATTTTATTATATGTATATTCATACATACTTACTTTACTATACTTTATTATATGTATACACATACATATTTTATTATATGTATATACATATACATATACATGTATACGTTAAATGCTGCTAGTTGCAGTTCTTTCCATTGGGGTCTCAGACCTTATACGTCACTTAAAAAAAAAGAAAGAGAGAAAAAAAGAAAAGAAAAGAAAAGAAAAGAAAAAAAAGAAAAAAGAGACACTGAAGAGAGAGAAAAAGAAAGAAAGAGACAGAGACAGACAGGCAGAGAAAGAGAGAGAGAGAGAGAGAGAGAGAGAGAGAGAGAGAGAGATGAAGAAAAAAGGAGCCACGTGAACAGCTGTGCGGCCCCTTTTGCGGAGTGCCTTTTAAAACGACTCCGAAAGAAAGAGCGAAAGAGAAAGAGCTAGCAACGAGCAACAGCCTACGAAAGAAAGTTTTTTTCTTCTTCTTCAGGCTGCACCATCACGATTCTTCGAGGAACTTGATCTTTCATCGATCCAAAGGGCTATAAAAGAGAGACAAAAGACTAGTGTTCTCTCTCTCTCTCTCTCTCTCTCTCTCTCTCTCTCTCTCTCTCTCTCTCTCTCTCTCTCTCTCTCTCTCTCTCTCTCTCTATTTATCTATCTCTCTTTTTCTTATATTTTAATGTAATTACATTATTATTATTATAAAGTAGGCTATTTAAATCTGGACACTTTTTTCTACTTCTTTTATTTTTAAATGTTAAAACGTAACATGCCGATATGTAAATTACCCATATGACGCCATAACCGAAGGAGATACCGTAGGAATGTGATACGAGTGAAAGTACTGTAGTCTGAATTTTAAAGAAGCATGCAGGTCGGTCTCTCTCTTTCTCTCTCTCACTCTCTCTCTCTCTCTCTCTCTCTCTCTCTCTCTCTCTCTCTCTCTCTCTCTCTTTCTATCTATCTATCTATCTATCTATTTCTCTCTGTCTCTCATTCCACTCGTCGTCGACACAAGTTTCCTATCGAGTTGTTGCTCGAGCAGCTCAAGAAGTAGATATAAGGTCAGGAGGATAGTCGAATGAGACGTAGAAAATTACTCTGGGGAATACTACCTCTTAAATAGATGGGAAAAAAGTCTTCATATGTTATATTTCGAATCCAATATGAAGAAAATATTATTCGAATATATTTCGATAGATATTTTTCGTTATTATATGTATCATTTTATATCAATTCCTTTATTTTTTTTTTATTCCTTTTTAATAAAACACACAGATTTCATACATATCTGTGTACTTTCGGACTCCTTTCATCGATTCCTTCGATTAACAAAAAAATAAAAAAAAAAAAAAATAAATAAAAATAGATAAAAGAAGATATAAATAAGGAAAAAGCTATCATAATCGAAATGATTATTTTTGAAACGATGACCTTGATAATACGATAATACGTTTCTTTCTCTGTTTTTTTTTTTCAAGTAATCGAAAGTACATATATACATCGGACGATACTATATGCGTCGTATATACCTATGTATGTATGTATTGTTACCGATCAATAAGGCAACTGGCGATCGATGAGTACTTCGAATTACGATCGAAAGATAATTTTGTCGATTCGCATGAACATCTGTAAATACATGTATGTGCTTCGAAAATAACTATCTCCATCTTGAGTTACCAAGAATTATGTAAATTCGCAATCAAATCGATCCTTCCCGTTCGGCCAACATCGACAATTCTCTAGGGTAGAACCGATGAATCACGATGTAAGGATCAATTATTTCAAGGATATTACGAGAATCTCTAGCTTCTCGTAATTCCTACATGAATTTTCAATTATTTACAAAAATAAGAAATCGAATATAAATGACAATGAGATATAATGATTAATTGTTATTGAAATATATCGTAAAATAAAAAAATAAAAATAAAAATAAAAATAAAAAAGACAAAAGCTATGATGTGTTTCAACGGCGAACAATTTCTCGAAGAATCTCCAATAAAAATAAAGAATAAAGTTAATAAATATGAAATGATGATATAATAAATAGAATCGTAATTAAAAAAAGAAAAAAAGAAAAAAAGAAAAAAAAATATATATATATATATATTTTGCAAAATACGAAAGTAAATAAAAAAAAAGAAGCTTCGTTGTGTTTCTTCAACGAATAATTCCTCGATGGATTTCTGATAAAAATGTGAAATAAAATCATAAGATATCGAACGATACGACGTAATAAATGATCGTTACTAAAACATGCGTCGTATATAAGTATATTATAAAATAAAAAAATAAATAAGACAAATGTTGTCTTATTCCTCGACGGATCTTTGATAAAAATGAAAAATGAAACTGAAAACAAGATATTAAACGATATGATATAATAAATAATAAAATATACTTAGTACATATATTGTAAAATAAAAAAGTAAATAAGAAAAAAGATGTATCATATTTTTTCAACGAATAATACCATTATGAATCCTTCGCAGTAAAAGTAAAAAAGTAAAAAGTAAAAAAAAATGAGATAACAACCATACAAAAAGATATGACATAATAAATGGTTATTATTAAAGTACGTGTAAGTACATACATTTTGAAATAAAAAAAATAAAATAAATAAATAAGAAATACACAAGGCTATGTTGTATTTTATCAACGAACTGGCAAATGACATGATTTGTATATTCTGGCAAGTATTATGGGGGTCTAGGCGACTCTCATCTCCGTTTAACTTCTGACTTCAGATTCTAGTTTAACTCGGTGTCTCTCCTTATATACACGGATATTTACGCCTAATGATGTCAGCTCTAATAGCAAGAGTGGGATCGTGCGAGCACGATTTTATTACTGCTCGCTTAGTCTAAAGGCGCCCATAGAAATAAATCTCAATGATCCGAAGACGCGACGTCTTTATACCCGTTTCACTATGTTTATACTACCGAGAACGTAGTGTAGTGCGAACTGGTGAAAAAAAATAGCGAGAGAAAGAGAGAGAGAGGGTGGGGGGAGAGGGAGAGAGAGAAAGAGAGAAAGAGAACAAACATTAAAACCGTTGAAAGAAAGAAAAAGAAAACGTAGTATACAATAACAATTTGTTTATAACTTCGTAGTAAATCATAAGCTATCTTTCGAGTGAGATCGTGAAAGAAAGTTTCTCGTTCGTAGATCTTCTTGTTTCTTTTGTTTCTTTCTTTCTTTTTAGGTATAAAAATAAAATTTTATGTTTTAGATAAAAATAGAAATAAATTTCAAGAGAAATTAAATTCTGTTGATGCTGCTTAGACGAAAAATAGTAACGCGCAAACTCGAGCATCTACTGATGCTATTGCTGCAAGCACGTGCTTTAGCGTACACGTTTCAAACGAGAGATAGAGAGAAAGGGGGCAGAAAGAGAAAGAGACAGAGAGACAGAGAGAGAGAGAGAGAGAGAGAGAGAGAGAGAGAAATATCTCTCGCGATGAATTGTCCTCAATGCGTCGAGAGCCGCTTTTCCCTTTAACTCGACGAGAGAGCTCGCTGCATGTCGTTGCTGAAAGTCATACCCTGTACTCGTATACTATACTAGCTACGTAGTATGCTCAGTATACTTGGTACTCGTAGAAAAACATGAATATTTCTTTGAATATATTTTCTTTTTTCTGTTTTTTCTTTTCAATCTCCACTTCACAAAATCACTAACTTACTGTGTATAATATATCGTATATACATGTGCATGCATGTACATACTTACGCTTATGTGTGTATGTATGTAGATATACGGGTATGAAAAAAAATCATTGAAAATGTATACCGAACGATTTAATTAAAATTTCATTTCAAATTGTGCTAATAGATTTAGATGAGATCTCATATTCGAAAAGAAACTCTTTCTCTTTTTTTTTCTTTCTCTCTTTTTTTTTTTTTTTTTCGACGAAATAATACTTGTAAGTCTACTAGCAGGATCCCATTAAATGTGCAAAAAGCGAATTAAATGAAATAACCAGCCTCCAATTTTCACGGTACTCTTAACGACGCCCAGAAAGAGAGAGAGAGAAAGAGAGAAAAAGAGAGATAGAGATAGAGAGAGAGAAAGAGAGACAGAGATAGAAAGAGATAGAGTTTTGCTTTTAAATGTGGCGTAACTTTACAAAATAAAAGCCTAAAAGGAATAACATAAACGAAAGAAGAAAAAAAAGAAAAAGAAGAGAAGAAGAAAATTTGATGTCCTAAGGAAAATACTAATCATAAATGCAAAGCTTTTTCTCACTCTCTTTACTTCCCTTCGGCCAACCCATTTCTTCTTTTCTCTCTCTCTCTCTCTCTCTCTCTCTCTCTCTCTCTCTCTCTCTCTCTCTCTCTCAACTTTGTTTTTCAAGTGATAGCAATTCGCAAAGCGAGAAAATCGTCATGAGAAATCGTCGATCCGCGTATGTTCCTGCATTTTTTTCTTTAGGGTATCTCCGCTCGCCTCTCTCTCTCTCTCTCTCTCTCTCTTTCTCCTTGTTTCTCCTTCTTTCTTGCATCTACCCTTTCCTTCGTTTTTACTTCCCAAGAGCCGTTCCCGTACGACGATGTCTGGCAGGCCAGAATGAAAAACGGGCGGTTGTATTTCTCGAAGAGCGAGCGTTTCGTCTTTTTTTTTTCTTTCTTCTTTTTTTTGTCAGATCTCTTTAAAACCGCAATGAAGTTCACGAAGGAGAAACGAAAAAAGTTCTTCTTTTCGGTACCGTTTGCAATTACATTCCTTCCTACTTCGACCCTCTCTCCTTTCTTTATCTCTTTCTCTCTCTCTCTCTCTCTCTCTCTCTTCTCCCTCTCTATCTTTCTTGATAGCGTTTCACAGCTTGGAATGGAAAATGAAATAAAATTGAAGAAACAGGGGGAGAGAGAGAGAGAGAGAGAGAGAGAAAAACTATATCGAAATATTATATAAATAAATATCTGTTAGTCAAGTATAATTACTTGCTGATCCTTTCACCGTCTTCGACTATTTCCATGAAACGGAAAGAGATTTGTTTGGGTGCTGTCTTTGAAGGCTATTATCCGAATGCCGATCGTAGCATAGAACGAAGTTCAAAGTTCAAACGTGCCAAAGATAGTTGGCTCGTTCTCCAAGTTCTTTTCCCTTTACTCTCTTAGCCAGAACTATTCAAACGCGTTACCATCTATTATTTTCTATCTTTTTTGTCTTTTACGGTGTCTAAGTACTCTAAGGAAAATATATATATATATATATATATATATATATATATATATATATTCTTATATACGTGTATGTGTATATACGCCGTTTCTCTTAGACATTCTAACAGGTTCGATAAATACTTAAGTGCTATACTTAATAATGTCGTTCAATCTATAGATCCTTAAAATTGATCGATCATGACCGCACTTAAAAATAGATTATGTACAAAACATCGAGACAAGAGTATTTGAAGATTTTTATGAAAATATGAACAACATCGTTCGAATTATAGATCTTTGAAATAAGATGCAATTGTATATAGAATAGTTAGACTCATTGGTTAAGGACCTCAAGGCGGGAAAATGAAATAGAAAAATCGGGTCTATTCGTCTCTAACCTGTGAGAGTAATTTCGGCAAGGCATGCGCATGCGCATGATTGCCATGACCAGAACTGGCTCTCTGTTGCTGTTGCTGCGTCGTTGTCGTAGCTGCTCCAGCTGCTGCTGTTGCTGTTGCTGTTGTTGCAGTTGCTGTTCCTCCTGCCTGTTGGCCGGCCTCCGATCTAAGATCGTGCCTCCAGCGCAGTACTCCCATCATAACCGTGCTTCTTGTCCTCCTCCTCCTCCTTTCTCTCTCGCTCTCTCTCTTTCTCCCCTCTTCGTTCCCTCTCTCGAATGCGCCCTTCGATCTCGACGCAGGAACCCAACCTGACGTCGTCGAGTTCGCTGCCGCCACCACAGCCGTTCCTGCCGTGTTGCTGTTGTTTTCTCGGGACTCGAGATTCTCAGCTTTCCTTAACTACTAGATGGGAATAAGAGAAGACACCGAGATACTCGACTGGAAGTAATAGTCTAACCGTTGTAGTAGGATGTCTACTCTTTTCTTGACTCTTGCCGTTTTCTCCCCTCTCTCTCTCTCTCTCTCTCTCTCTCTCTCTCTCTCTCTCTCTCTCTCTCTCTCTCTCTCTCTATTTCTATCTCTCTTCACTTGAAACGTCAGTGTATTCCTTTCTCTCTCTCTCTCTCTCTCTCTCTCTCTCTTTTCTCTGTTATCTCTGTCTTTCTCCTCTCGGAATGCAAGAGATCGGAGAAGGACGTTAGCCTTAACTACGGACGGAAAGAGGAACTACTAACGACAGGTAACTCTACTACTACTACGAGTTACGAGGATCGAGACTCGAAGACGCACCAATGTCCGACCTCTTCGTCCGTCGATGAACGGCAACGTTCAAGTCCCGCCAGGACATCGCGAGAGTGTCCTCTTGAACGAAGAGACGTGACCAAGGTGTACAAGAAGATCGTTCGAAAGTTATCACTATGAACACTAACACAACCACAACTTATACGTCTCCTCTCTCTCTGTCTCTATCTATCTATCTCTCTCTTTCTCTCTCTACATCTAAGCAGCGAGGTCAGAATAGAAAGTGTTTACTTGCGAGTTAACGTGACCGCACCAAACGATCATGAAGTTTACCGTATAACGTCACTGCGACAACTACTCGTGCGATCGCGCGGTTCGAGCCGACTACCCGACGAGACCGAGACGTCCCTCCTTTCTGCTCCCCACCACCATTCTTCCCCTACCTCGCTCCTCTAGCCCCTTCGCTCCTTCGATGCACCATGGAACAAACGTTGCCATGGTCGCCGATCGCGCGTTCGCGACCTCCTTCTTCTTTCTCCTACCATGGGAATTCTTTTCGATAACGATCGCCAATTAAATGAATAAATTCTCTCCTACTTCTCTCTTTCTCTCTTTGTTATAGTTGCCCTTTTCGTACAAGACTCGAGATTACGCGCCAATATTCTCGAATCTCGATTGGTCGCCATTGCATTTGGTGACTGAAATGGCGGGAATTTTTGAATGATATTATATTGCAATTATTATATGCTGTAATATTATAATTATTGGTATATATATATATATAAATTATATTATATATATTATATATATATTACATATATATATGTAAATATATATATATATATATATATATATATATATAATATACCATATTATAATTATGAATATAATTTTCTCTTTCTCTCTCTCTCTCTCTCTCTCTCTCTCTCTGTGTATGCGTATGTGTGTATATATACATACATGCTGTGTACTATATATACTATATATAAATACCACACGCGCACGCACACATGCACGCACGCACGCACGCACGCACGCATGCACGCACACAAAGCAATTTTGAACGATGTCCTGCGGGTGAAACAACTCGGTTTAATATTTTTCTTTTATAGACCTATTTTCAAATATTCTAAATCATTCTACTAATCCTATATTAAATAATTTAGAGAGTAATGGAACTTTTTTTTCGAAAGCTTCAATAGGTACATTGTAAATGTAATTTAACCGATGTCCAAAGTAAAATATATATATATATATATATATATATATATATATATATATTTGTAAACGAATATGAATAATTAATTATAATACCGAAATAAAAACAAAATATAATCATAGATGTTTGTTACAAAAAAACAAAGGGAAAAGAAATGTCTTTCCATGTAAAAGGTCATTATGCCCGAACTGTTCAAGTGAGATGACCTATAAACTAGGGTGTCATGGTTCAAATAAAGAGAAAAAAAAAGGATGTCGAACATAAAAGTACGTAGGAAAAAAAATTTATTTTTATTGTTAAAACTTCTCTATAGTGATCACATGAATTGAAAAATATCGAACATCCTTCGTGAAATCACTTATCACATCTCACATAACGGAATTCATCTCTGTACAGTTATCTATATTTGACGCATTGTCAGTATTATTCTCTTCTTCAATATTTTTTTCTTCGACTACAAAATCTGAATAATTTTCATTCGAATATCTTCCATAGGAAAAACATTTACGTTTGGATTTGCCTGAACTTTTAATAGATTTTCTTAGTTTTATTAATTTTCAAAAAGTCTTTTACGTTTTCTAATTCATTAAACATTGATGTACTGGGGATCCAATGACGTACTGGAGATTGGAATAATCTTATTTAGCATTGTATTTGGCGTGTCTGTCGTGGGTTTCTTTTTATTTATTGCATGCTGAAAAAGCAAATAAAACAGGTATCTACAGATCCTTTATTTTGTTTCTGTATTTTCTTCAGTTGTATGTTGTCCTGCTTGTTACTCTTCACTTAAGAAAGCGCATAATAGATTTTCACCAATAAAAATGATTAAATAATTAAAAGTAACAAAAAATTTATCATCCTCCTAAACAGTCAGGTTTATGTCATAAAAACGTAAGAAGAATGTATAAATGGGTCAACTATCTCTGTGAAAAACCGAGCCATATATCCCAAAAGTCAGATAGTGATGACTCACTTGCATTTCAAGAATTTTATAACGATATATCATTGCATGAACTATATCTACAAAATATGAGATCGAGTCGTGTTTCATTCGCAAGGTCACCTCACCCGGAATTACCCTATATATATAGGATATACATATGATTATAATATATATAATAATACTATGTAGTAAATATATAATATATACTATATAATTATAGTATACACTATAGCTATATATTGTTATAATTATGATTATAATTATAGTCATACAGAGTTATAATTAAAGTTATAATTATAATTGTAATCATACATAGTATAATTATAATATACATATATATATATATATATATATATATATATATATATATATATATACACTATAATTGAAAGGATTTTTAAATTAAAAATTCATTGATATCGATCAGACAGATAAAAAGAGAAAAAAAGAAAGATAGTAAGAGAACTCATGAAAATGTATCAAGAGTTTAAAAGAATGACTGTTCGAGTTCTTTAGGTCGAAGATAACTACAGGTGATAGAGGAAGAGAGAGAAAGGAAAAGAAGGAGAACGGGATCCGGGTTACTTTAGTGTTTCTATACTACGCGTACGTGCATACAACAACGACAACAACAACGACTACGACGACGACGACAACGAAGCTCGCAGGAGAGCGGATGTCGTTTCTTGCTCGACTTATTTCGTTCTCCGGTACGACGACTCTCTTCCTTCCCGTTCCTTTGTGTCCATCTCTTTCATTATTTTACACAACTTCCTGTGTCCGAAAACATCGATGGTTTAACCAAGAAAGAGGCAACCTTCTCCTCCTGGGCCAACTCTTCTTTGCACTCTTCTTGCAATGTGCTCTTATATGCGTTGTGTGTTTGTGTGTGTGTGTGTGTGTATGCGAATGCGTGTACGTATGCGTATGCATGTATATGTTTATTACCTTTCCTTATCCCTTCTCCTCTTCTTTTTATTCTTCTTTGTTCGCATCTCTTGGCTTTCGCAAAAGGTTAATCTTATTTCCACCTAATGATCGTTATCTCCATTTTGTGTATTAACTTGTATCTTCGGTAATTTACGAAACGTCGTCAATTGTCCATTAAAACAATAAGAGGTACAGCAAGGAGGATAAAAATTTTCTTTTGAATTTCTTTTTTTTTTTTCTTTATTCCATTTTATCGAATCGAATTTAAAACCCATGAAATTATTTTATATATTTGTTTATTATTCGCAATTTTTTTCTTTTTTTTCTAAACAATTATGCATATAATAGTACTCGAAGTTTACTTTACCTTTTCGTATATTTTTTATTTGATATTTACTTCGTGTTTAAAAAAATGTAATTACTTTTTTCTTTTTTATTGAAATAACTACCTATTACCTAACTACCATATATATATATACATATATATATACATATATATATACATATATATATATATATATATATATATATGTATATATGTATATATATATACGAATTACGATCAAACAAACTTTTCGTTTTCGTTCTATTTCTTTTGATAATAGGTAATAGTATTTATAAATGAGAGCAACAAGCTAGGAAAATTCCGTGCCATGTTATCAAAATTACCATCAACGTGGATGAGCTGTCTCCTATCGATATTCCTACGTACGTTACGTTATGTTACGTTACGTTACGTTCAGAGTTTGTTTGTTTCAGCGGAATTTAAGCTTAGAGATAACGACCAAAAGGGCAGCTGCACCCTGACACCCTGTCGTGCCCATTACTATCGAGGATATGTATATATATATATATGTATATACATATACATGTATATATACATGTATAAACACACACACATATGTACATGTATTGTGCTTCCAGCGACATGCATCATGCATCGATATCTTTCGTAACGACGGACCAAGCGAACTATAAATTGCCGCTTGAATATCAAATTTAATTCCTTCTCTCTCTCTCTCTCTCTCTCTCTCTCTCTCTCTCTGCCTCTGTCTTACTCATTCCTCTAACAAAGTCTAACTATACATTCTCTACTATTTAAAATATGGATAAAAAAAAGAAAAAAGAGAGAGAGAAAGAGAAAATGAATAAGTCATTCGATATCGACAAAAAGAAGAATTCTTTTCTATTAAATAAGTGGGGTTTTTTTTTTTTCGATTAAGTTTTATGTCCATTATAAGTTGTTATCTTACCCTGAATATTACACTAAATGTAGGGGGAGAATAATAATGATTAAATTGAGAAAGAGTTCTTACTTCGTTGACGATCACAGAACGAACGTCTTTCAAGTCCGTATAAATCGAATTTGTTTATGTAAACGATTCTGCGAAGTCAGTCGTCGCTTAAAAACATCAAGCAACGCATCTGTTTATATTTCCACAGCTTGGTTTCGCATTCGCAGATAAATGTTATCCCTTTTGCAATTCATTAGGATATTAAAGAAGAAAAAAAAAAAAACAACAAAAGGCAAAAGAAAAGAAAAAAAAGAAAACCAACGGATGCGTGCGATAATTTTGTGCCCGATTTTATGTCGAGAAAGAAAGGAATTTATAGGAGTTGGACGTTTTTTTTTATAACCAGACCGTCTACCGTAATGAGATCTACGATCTTTACGGACATCGAACAGAAGACAACGAATCCCTGAAAATCTTTGCTTTGACCGTTCGGTTAAAGCCATAGCATGACGGTTGACCGTGGCGGTTCAAGCGGCACTTCCGGTGCGCTTACCTGCTCGACCGGAAGCGGCTTTCCTCTACCTTCCCTCTCCCTTCTCTCACCCATCCCTCTTCTTTACATCCTGAGGATCGTTTGTGCATCATTTCGCATTATTTTACATACCATCGTGTATGGTTTCGAAATGCTTTGCCTTGTGGGTTTCCGTTTCCGTAGTTAGCTCGAACAAAATAATAACGAAATTCGATGGGAACTTTTCAAAATGTAAGCCTTATTTGGCCAACGTACCAATTCTATATTTCTAATGAATGATTAAAAATAAAAATATAATATGTGCGTTAATTAAAACGATAACAAATATACTTCTTCATATTATTCTTATAAACTTGTAAATTTTCTTATTAACTTTGTTATCTACGATAGAAATAGTCAACAAGATGTTTATTTGAATTTTACAAAATAAAAAGAGAATCACGATCTATGTTGAATATAGTTCAATGTGCATGATACACCACAAAGATATCTACTATAACATCGTTTGGAAAACTTATCCACATTTTAGCAAAAGTGATAGTGGATAAATACGAATGTTTCTTTACCGATACGTATTTCTACGGTCGATCAAATGTTACCAAAAAAATCTACCTTACCAACTACGGTACTAATGTTGATACAGAAAAAATCTACATTATCGACGACGGTAAGAACAAAATCCTACATCACTTCTTAACTGTTCACGATTGATACACTTTATACGCGAAAGTATAAACCTACAATTAATTGTATAAGAAGAAAATCAAATTATAAATTAATTTTCTCGTATATAATATGTAATTTGAACATAAATTCGATCCGTTGAAATATCATTTCATTCACATCATGAACGTACGTTATGAAACATTATTCCTAATATGCATATGTTACACACATGAACGATTAGAATGGCATAAGAAATTTGCATGAATAACTACTAAATATTTTCCCATAAGAGGAATGCATCGCATCTGTCCGCCAGATGATGGCGATTCGTATTAGGATAATGTGTAATACGTTGATAAGAAACGCAGGATGCAGAGATATTTTTAATCGGATAAAAAAGGGAACTAACTAGAGTTATGCTCAGTATACTATTTCATCTCCCACCGTCGCTTTACATTCACATCGAGATAACTGTACGATTAATCAAGATCAACCAAAGAGATCTGATCTATCTATTTCTCTGTTTCTCTCTCTCTCTCTCTCTCTCTTTCTCTCTCTTTCTCCGCATTAGTGAAACGTGCGCGAACGACACGCGTAAAACGTTAAAAATATATTCGCGTTTGTAAGTTCGGTTTATTATCATTTATATACGATCATAGTACACGATCATTCTCATCGACGATTCTCGATTTGTTCTCGTCAGGGAGCCATGGGTAATCTTTTCTGTCGACTCATCGACCTTCGAAATTCGAGAGAGTCAAATACGAGTTAGGACAATCACTCGTTGCGGCTTAATCGATTATTATTAGTCTCCGACCAAAAAGAAAACCAAATGAAAGATGAGAAATGTTGATAGGAAAGTGCGAACGAATTTCTTCCTTTCATTCAAAAACTACCCCTCTTTAGCGAATGACTCTTATAATTTTCCCCTTTGAGATACAACAAAGGACAATGCCGAAATGATTTTCAGAGACACCATGTTGGCAGCTTTATGGATTCATACGACGCGTGCCGAAACGATTGTTCCTGAATCCTTTTTCTCGTTATTTCTTTCTTTCTTTACGTGTCTCTCTCGTTAAATTGTCTTTGCAATGGAGGACGAACGTGGCTGTCTTCTTCCATCATCCATCTTTCGTAAACCATTCTCCAAGAATCGTTCCATCTTCAAACGGAATACATAAGCTACTATGATCTTGAATGATCGAAACAATATTTTATTCTCCATAGAGATATCATTCAGTTTTTTTCTCGCTTGAATATGCTAAATGTGCTTTCTTTTTCACATAAATAATATCTTTCAAAACGAATCAATAAGGATTACTAACGTACAATCTTCCATCTTTGTACTTTCTCATTTTTCTCGAATTAACGAACGATAAAACATAAGAATCGATTTAAATCTTTGCGACCCCGAAGTTATATTCTCGCTGCTCCGTTCTCAGCTTTCATTCCACATTAATTATAAATTAGCCAATATCGAGTAGTTTGACGTTATTCCAATATTTTGATATCTAACTAATACAACAACATATATACTTGTATATCCTAAAAATAAACATATTTATATTTATATATAATACATATTATAATAAATATTATTTTAAAAAAAAATATATATATATAATTATATTATAATAAGTATTATAATAAAAATAATATTTATTTATAATACATATTTATATTAACTCTAAACTTAATATTCCATTAATATTCCATTAATGTTCCAGTACAAATTCGTAATGCTTAAAATATTTAATATAATTTTAAAGCATGTAATAATGCTTTATTTTTATAGAGCGAACTTCGTTTTTTTTTTTTTTTTTTTCCTAATAAAAGCTTATTATTTAGTAAAAAAAAATAAGAACTACAGCAAAAGAATAAAAAAAATTATTTCAAGATGATACAATTAGAAAAATCGTAAGTCGCTATAAAGATTCAATATTTTATAACCGAGCAAAATTCGATCAACGATATAAGACATTGATGGAATCGAAATGTGTTGTCGAGTCAGACTCGACCTAAGAAACGCAAAGGTTTCGAGAAATATTAAGATATCATTAAAACGATGTAAGTTTTTCGTTTCGATAAACGCAAGAAATTAAGTATCAACGAGATGGAAGGAAGCGTATCTTTCAATGATACGGGCACCGGTATCACGTCATTTTTAAATCGCTTAAGAAGATTTCTTTCGTTAAAATACCATCATCGTTTTACTCTATATATTTTACTCTTTCAAAAAAAAAAAAAAAAAAAAAAAAAAAAAAAAAAAAAAAAAAAAAAAAAAAAAAAAAGAGTAGATAATCCTAATATTTATAGAAGAAAAAAAAAAAGAAAAAAGAGGAGAAATAAATTAAACACCTGAGAAATCTCTTTTTTCAATTGAAAGAATAATCTTACGGTTCTTACCTGAGAGAAATATGGTGGCAATACGCATCGTTGATCATCCAATCGAGAACTTTGAACTCTCTCCAACAATTCAAAGAGATCTTGCGTTGTTGTTCCCTACGAATAAAAATGTATGAATTCTTTTGAAGATGCCGAAGAAGAAAATAAAAGAGGGAAAAAAAAAAAAGGAAAAAGAAATAAAACAGAAAAAAGAAAAGAAAACAAAAGGAAAGAAAAGAGAAAAAAAAAGAAAAGAAAGGATGAAATAAACGTCTATATACATCGGACATACCTTTATCTTATCCTGATTGGTGCCATGGACGTCTTGCCTTTCATCTTCCACAGCGCTCCTCCGAGATTCGGACTCGCAATATACGGACTGTTCGAGCTGCTGTCTCCTGCGAATAGTAAAAAAAAAAGGAACAAAATAAATAAAATTGATTTATATAATCAATAAACAAAATGTTTTCTTTTATATTCTATATAAAGTATCTATCTTTCAGAAACATAAAATTCATTCAATTTACGTATTCTCCAGTCGAACTCAAGAAAAACTATGACAAAGTGGATGATAGTATTAAAATAATTGCTCACGTGACACTAATTGCAAGAGGAAGAAGAAAAAGAAGAAGTAGAAGAAGAAGAAGAAAAAGAAGAAGAAGAAGAAGAAGAAGAAGAAGAAGAAGTAGAAGAAAAAAGTTTCTCGTGTCGAATGAGATAAGCGAGAGGAAGAGAGAGGGGAGTAGCAGATGTAAACGAGAACAGCTCGAAAAGTCGTTAAATACTTGGTAAAGATGATGCCTTCTAATATGAAGATCCCCTACGAAGAAAAGAGAGAGAGAGAGAGAGAGAGAGAGAGAGAGAGAGAGAGAGAGAGAGAGAGAGAGAGAGAGAGAGAGAGAGAGATAAAGAAAGAAATTTGAAACAAACGCGTTACATCTGCCGGCAGCTGTGAGTTTTTCAACTTACGACGATGACCTATGTCTTCTCTCTCTCTCCCTCTCTTTCTCTCCCTCTCTTTCTCTTTCTCTCTTTCTCTCTCTCTTTATCTATCTCTTCGTCTCCACCTTCTCTTCTCTTCTCTTCTCTCGCATGAAAAGGAGAAGGAAATAATAGCTACATTGTAACGTCTCCGAATCATGCAACTCATCTCATTTTGCTGGGCGGTTATAGCTGAGCACCAAACGATCGATCGTATCGTATCGTATCGTATCGTAACGTATCGTATCGTATCGTATCGCATCGTCGTTCGATCGAACTTCGCAAATAAATTACTCTTCCCTCGTAACCCGTCTCCGGTCCTCTCACTCTCTCTCTCTCTCTCTCTTTCTCTCCCTCCCTCTCTCTCTCTCGCTCTCTCTCTCTCTCTCTCTCTCTCTCTCTCTCTCTCTCTCTCGGCGAAGTAATATGTAAGAGGAGAAACATGGAAGCTCCGGTAATTCGATCGGCCCTTCTTCACTATCGATAATAACCGAAGCTTTTTCCTATTCGTAATTTTCCTTATTTCCTTAAGTAGTCTTACACACACTTTGAAGATCAGAGGAAAGAAAGGGGGAAAAAAAAAAAAGGAATACAACGTATCTGTACGAGTAAATTCAAGATGGAAAATAAACGTCGGCTGCGACACGTAGTAAAAACATTTTGATCGATCAGATCGATTATCTTCTTCGTACACAGATAATTGTGGAGATTAAAACAAAGAGGGAAAAAAAAAAAGATAAAAAAAAAAAAGATGTAGACAAAAATTAAGATCGATCAATTATGTAAATAAATTCGAGGCTGAAAATGACCAATATGCTACGATATTTAGTAAAAACATTTTGATTAATTATATCTATTATCTCGAATAGGTAATTATCGTGATTAAAAAATATAAAAAATAAAAAAATAATAAAAGAAAAAAAAAAAAAAAAGATAAAAATAAAATAAAATGAAGAAAAATATCAGACGAAAATTAAGATCGATCATTGACTTTGGAATAAAAAATAGAAAATATATATGAAATATATAACAATAGTACTTCGGTGAAACTACTTTCTTTGTGATAAATAATAGATCCAAGCTCTTCGAGTCAAATATCCATCCGACATATCTAATCTTATTATTATTCTTAATTTATTTTCGTAATAGAAATTAATATTGTAAAATGTTAGGAGGGTAAAAGAAAAACAGGAACGACGAAGAAAATGAAACGTACGATCGAATAAAACCGTATGCGATATTGCGAAAGAAACGTTTCAACGAGAAAGCGAGAAAGCGGGACTACTGACTGACCACGGCCAGTCTCTCTGCCTCAACATGGCAAATCGAAAACGGATCGCGATCTTTCCATGAGCGCCATTTGTCCTCGTATCCGTCGATAATAGCCACATACCGTTTCTTCGTGAATACCATAAAGAGGACTACGTACTTAAAGTAAGTTACATAATTATCGTAAACGTATTCGTAGACTTCTAATTGATCAAATAAAATACAAATAATAAATATCAATAGATTATGAATTATTCGAAGAAACTTTTGATTCTCTTATAGATAAATTAAAATATCTTTAAAGGACGAAATCTACTTTTTTTTTCTCTTTTATTTGTTTTTTGGTTTTTTCTTTTTTAACATAAATAAATAAATACATAATAATATAATTTATTGAATATGTCAATTTATTAAATATAATATTTACCCTGTGGTCAATGAGATATTATTGAATTATTTGTATTTTATATCGAAATAAATAATATTTGTATTTCTTATTAATAATTCTGCTATTACATCCTAAAAACATAATATAATATAATAATGTCGAAATTTTTATGTAAAAATTTAATAACTTTTATACAGATATAAAGTTATTAAAATTCTTGCCTTATTCAATAAATACGTAGATATATATCGTATACAGAGTAATAACGTAATTATACTGTCAAATTAACGAATGAAAGATCGTCAAGATCTACTTTACAAATTTACGACTCATTCATTTTCGTACTAATACACACACACACACACACACACACACACATTCAGCTTTTTATCCTTATTAGAACCCTTACCAAGT
Source organism: Vespa velutina (assembly GCF_912470025.1). Lineage (NCBI taxonomy): Eukaryota > Metazoa > Arthropoda > Insecta > Hymenoptera > Vespidae > Vespa > Vespa velutina. The sequence continues at coordinate 10,305,323 of NC_062191.1, forward strand.
ATCCTACCATAATTTCGTTACTTATTCTATTTCCATGATCCTTCGTCAGATTCGTGCAACGAGTAGTTTGATTACGGCAAATTAATTAGCGCAATTTTCGTCCTAAAAATAATATCTTCAAACAATTATTTTATATCGTTGAACTCAATTACCAAGAACAAATATGATCTAATTTTTCGAATAATTTGTTCGGGAATTAGATTGAAGAAAAAAAGACATGGTTTAACGATCTCATATATAATATATATAATATACTTTTCTCGTTTATCTATCTAATGATTCTTTCATTTTCAAATAGATAGCAATCTTATAGCCAACTCGTAACGATAATCTCGCATATTTTCGATTGTGAATCCTTTACGGAACACTGTACATATCTAAGGAGAATTAATTGATTTATATAATACGAGAAATCAAAAGAACAAAACTAAAGATGATTTTCATTTAAACGAAAGTTTAAGGATACCTTTGGCATTTAAGATAATACTTTAAATTCTTAAAAGGAAAAGTCATGAATTACAAGAGACATTTTCAATTCGTTGCTAACTATACCTAATGATTAATACGAGTATTATTCAATCTCCTTTTCTCTAGTAACATATACATAAACGCGAACACATAATAGACATATACATATGAAAACAAGTCTTAACAAATTTACGATTGTCGTTTACCGAGACCAGTCAACCAATGAACAAATCGTCTCGCAACGATGCTTAGGATTTTCTTCGGACGTATATATATATTTATCTATATATATATATATATATATATATATGTATATATATATGTATGTATTTATCTATGTATATATATATATGTGTATATATATGTATGTGAATGTAAATTGGTAAACGTAACAACTTTTCTCAAGGAATTCTTTCACAGATTAGTTCGGTCGACATTGGTTGGTTTTGTTAGTGAATTATTAATTGTTCTGTAAGTAAGTCAAGCTTCTAAACTCGACAGTGCCATTGTTTTCTTGCATATAATATTGTTTATACCAGAGAAACTTTTTTACGTCGTTACTGAAGTTTTTTCTGTTCGGATTTTTTTCCTTTTTTCATTTTGATTAAAACACATTTTCCTAAAGACAGATAGAGATAGATAGATAGATAGATAGATAGATAGATAGATAGATAGATAGAGAAAGAGAAAGAGAAAGAGAAAGAGAAAGAGAAAGAGAGAGAGAGAGAGAGAGAGAAAGAGAAAGAGAAAGAGAAAGGGAAAGAGAGAGAGAGAGAGAGAGAGAGAGAGAGAGAGAGAGAGAGAGAGAGAGAGAGATGAGTATAACTGAGATTTCGAGTTTTTAGAAAAGATAGAAAGAAACATGTTTGAAAAAAGAACGTATATAGGGAAGGGGAAGAGGAAGAGAGAGAGAAATGTCTCAGTTTGCTTCGACGAAAAGATGAACGACATTTCGTTCCCATAGGATCGAGTTTCTATACATTACATGTACAGACAAACACAAACACACACACATAAATATAACTCTCATACACATGGGATACATATGGGTGGAAGCTCGATTCCATGAAATAATGGCGGCCGCAGGCAATTAAACGAATTAATTTAATAAGCGTCCGCGAACCGTCGAACGACGAAACCGACCGGATACGAATAATGGGAGCAGTCGAAAAATTGGCAGACGTCACCCTTCTGTCCTTCGGCCTTTTTCCAATAAAACGTATCTCCGATAAAGTAACAGTAGTACCCAAGCCAGCCAATTTTGGTCCATCGACCTTTCACATATACCGGAAGAACCTTTCAACGATGTAAGTTTCGATCGAGGTATAATGCTTTTTTCTTTTTTTACTTTTTCTTTTCTTTTTCTATAAATTGAAATTATATACTTGTTGAGTTTCCCAAAATTATATAAAAACCAGATATATAAAATATTTTTAGGAAGCTACTTTCTTCTCACGCAATTTTTTATAAAAAAAGTGAAAAGGAAGTAAGGATGAAAAGAATACGTACATATATACATATTGTAAAAATATCTAAGTTATTACATAGGAGATATCTAAAATGTTCTTATTTGTATATATGTACATAGATAGATATGTATAAAAGCTCAGACGTATATATATATATATATATATATATATATATATATATATATATATATATATATACATATGTATGTATCTTCAAATATTCAACCACACGAGGAACTAACCAAAACGAGACTTTTCCATATTTACTTCGATCCAACGCGTTGGTCGTGGTCGTTGACGTTGTCGTTGTCGTTGTCGTTGTCGTCGTCGTCGTCGTCGAGAGAAATTCGAAGACGACGTTACATATCTGCGACACGAAGGATTTATTCATGCCGACATCGCGCAGCATTTGCTCTCGAAAATGGCAACGAACATGTCGCGTTAAAATGCACCATTTCTATTCAAATTTATACGGAAGACCGATTAAGATTACTGCTCGATGTTGTACATATGTATATATATATATATATATATATATATGTATATATATATATATATGTATGTATATACATAGCTATGACGAATAGCCGCCTGCCCTATCGCCATTATTTTGTTTCTTTTTTTACTTTTTTTCTCCTATTTTTTCTCCCCTTTAGCTATTACGTATTACCAAGAAAAATTCCTTTAACATCAAAATAATTTACTATGTAGATAGATTATAAAAATATACATATGTACTTAATTGTATATGTAATGTATTACAAAGTATAAAACTAGGAACATATTATAAAGCACAGTATCCCCAACGCCGTTTTCATTATCGTATAACCTCCCCATTTATCGGCACTCGGCCGTTCGATCCAAACACGTAACCAGATCCGAAAACTAGAACACGATTGGTATCAATAACAACATTATCTATCATTTTTTTAAAGCTTCCATTATTGGAGAAAAGATATAAAAAAAAAAAAACGAAAAAAAGGAAAATAAAAAAGAAAAAGAATCACTTGCGGTTTCGTGTCCATAATCAAGAAATAATTAAATTGAAGATTATTGTAGGAGAAAGGGTTGGATCGAGAAAGACATTTTTTTTAACAGCGAATCAATAAGAACACCCTTTTCTCGCGTTGATGATGGCACGTTAGGGAAAAAATATTGAATGGACAGATGCGTTCAGACCGTAAAGAAAAAAAAAACAAAATAGATGGATAGAGAAGGTAAGAAAGATAGATAGGTAGATAGATAGATAAAGAGAGAGAGAGAGAGAGAGAGAGAGAGAGAGAGTGAGAGAGAGAAAGAGGGAAAGAGAGAATACGTGTCTTCGCAATGTCACGCATGAATATGTTAATACATTTTAGAGCTAACGCTTTGACACCTATGCCGATGATTGATCGTCAAGTTGACATTTTTATTTTTTATTTGCATTCATTCTATCCTTCTCTACTCTCTCCGATTTACCCTCACCAATTTCATTTGAAACTCAAAGGATCCCTTACTAAATCCCGCTACTATAATAATACAAAACTCCGCCCTTCAACTCGATCTCGATATCTCGATCCTAATATCGATCTTTTTGATCTCTCTTTCCTCTCGATCGATAGATGGATAGATCGATCGATGGATCCTTCGATCGTACAAGATGAAATGGTCGAGTAATACGTGGCTTCTTCGCTCGCGTTCGATGATAAATGTTTTCCATTCCAAAGTCATGATGGCTTTATTATTCCACTGTGCAAGGCGGTTCCTCGTAATCGATATCGAATTAATAATGCGTCCGTTGATCGAAGAATTGCTTTCCAAAGGATATTTCGATACTCCAAGATACACTCCTGCTGCTGCTGCTGCTGTTGCTGTTGCTCCTGCTCCTACTGCTGTCTGTTGTCTGTTGTCTACTGCCGCCGTTGCTGCTGCTGCTGCTACTTGTGCTTGTCTACTCTCTTTCTCTTTCTCTTTCTCTTTCTCTTTCTCTCTCTCTCTCTGTTTCTCTCTCTGTCTCTCTTTCACTCTCTCACTCTCTCTCTTTCTTTCTTTCTCTATCTCTCGATTATTCCGTGCTTCATCGAGCGTGACCGTCCTTTGATATCCTCGAGGTAAACATCCACAGGATATGATCCATGCAGCTCGCTGGACCGTTATTTTCTCGATTCGCTTAATGATTTCGAAATCCGTCGAGTACTATTGTAAAGAGAAATGATTTGCTGATACGTCCTCCTACGAGCTCCTTTCTTTTATCTCATTATTCCCATTGATTTATAGATCCAAAATCACTATCCAATTATCTATCGTGGCTTAGAATTTAATAGAAAAAAAAAGAAAAAAGAAACAGAAAAGAGAAAGATAATCGATCGTAATTGATGAAATCCTGGATTGCATTAAAGAAATCGTCATGGTTCGTCGATGCATTAACGAAAGATTATTTTGTGTTCGTATTATGACGAAATTTTATAATTTTTCAATTTTTTTTCTTTTTTTTAACAAAAACTACCATTAACGTATGGACACAAGTGTTGCAAAATATCTATATAATATATATATATATATATATATATATATATATATACATGTATATATGTATATATGTATGTATATGGTTCTATACGTCAATGTCGACGAGACAGGCAGGAGCAATTCTGATTTATGAATAGCAAATGTTCCCGATGTATTAATGCTTCTCTGCATTTAGAGTGGCGATTCCCGAGCACGTGTCTCTATCGAAAGATCTCTGCTGAAACGATTATTGTGCAATGTACCGTACCAGGGACACCCACGTGACCTCGAAGACCTATTAACAATAAGGGGACTCTCCAGCGAAAATAAGTGAATATATATATAAGTAAGATGTTAGATCAAGTCATCGCTAATAATAATATTCTAAAAACGATAATATTTTAAATATAAATTTCAATGAAACCTGATCAATAAATTAATATAAATTTCACATTATTTATAATTCTTTTCTTTCTTTTTTTCTTCTTCTTCTTACATATACATTAACCATCGAATAAAGCGTATGTGTACCTACACAAATGTTTACAGAATTCGCACTTTCCTTAGGCAAGAGTAACATGATTCAATTAGCCCCTAAAGAAAATAAGATAGAAAGAGAGACAGAGACAGAGACAAAGACAGAGAAAGAGAGAGAGAGAGAGAGAGAGAGAGAGAGAGAGAGAGAGAGAGAGAGAGAGAGAGAGAGGGAGAGAGACAGAAAGACGAATCTTGTCGTTCGTAGGACGACAACGACGACGACGATTCTGTTTACGAAGAAGGCCGCAAAAGAAAGCAATCGAATGGGAATTAATGGCGGTAGGTGTCTGCAGTAATCGGACTGGATACACTAGTTCCTCGTGACTCTCTCTTTCCTTCTATATCTTCCCATCTTTTTTCCTTCTCTCTCTCTTATGATACCGTATGTTTGGACAGAGGGTGTACCCCTCTGATGTGAAAAGAGAAAGAGCCAAAGGAGAAACAGGAGTTAGAGAGAGAGAGAGAGAGAGAGAGAGAGAGAGAGAGAGAGAGAGAGAGAGAGAGAGAGAGAGAGAGAAAGAAATAATAAACAGAGGCCCTCGTAATTTCGTGGGTTCGACCTTTTGCTCGAGGGGTTGACAACGACGTGATATATGCGCAACTTCAGCGTGTAGCATATGTCGCCTCGTATCTTTCACTCTTTTTCGTTATGTGTTGTGCATTATGCATGTATGTACATACATACATTCATACATATATACATATATATATATATATATATATATATATATATATATATATACGTATAGTAACAAACAAATGTATGCATCCGTATCAATGTGTAAAATATTGATACATATAAGAGCGAGTTTTGCGAGTATCATTTCTTTTTACCATTACGATCTGTCAAAGGATTTCTCTTTTTGAAATATTCTCTCCTTTTTTTTTTCTGGTTACCCTTAGTTGTAAAAATTAATATAATCATTCGGAACTGTTTGCTATTAGACTTGATTTAACATGTCGGAAATGAAAATAAAATGATTTAAAGACTTTAATCCGCTTGTCGATTTTTTTTCTTTCTTTTTTTTCCACATAAAAAATATTAAAATCCTTCTTCAAATCGATTGCGATTAAAATCCATTTAATCTATATGAACGAATAATAAATAATATCCAAAAAAGTTGAAATATCTTTACGATAATATGACGGTTAGTCGATAGTATTTGTATGTGTTTTGTGTGTGTCCAAATTATCAACTCTTTAATCGTATCATCAAGTCTTTATAATTGACTTTTCTCTGTGTAAGAAGTCAACGACCGAACATTCTCCAGTTTGAAGATCCTCTCGAAATAACCTTTGACATACCCTCGACCACTCGAGAGACATCCACTATCCCTCTTCTCCGAGGTAGACAACGAATAGGATAGGTATAGATAGACAGATATAGACAGATATACAGATGGATCCAAAAAAAAGAAAGAAAAAAAAACGAGGCCATATTTCTTAGCTCATTAACATGATTATGCGCATTTTGGCATTGTGAGTCGGTCATAACGAAGGGCTACATGCTGGTGCATTGACATTTGCATCTTTACAAAGAGAGCATTCACGCCTATATTTTTCTTTCTCTCTCTCTCTTTTCTCTTTCTCTCTCTCTCTCTTTTCTTTTTCTCTCTCTCTCTTTTAAATTGTACAACCGTTTTGAGTACTCTATTCTAGCTAGCATCCTGTCCATCGTCATTTCTTCAACCCTCCCCCACCCCGCATCCATTCCCCCTTATTCCTCTTCCACGTAGAATTTTATCGTGCGGTACAGTCGATTTATCCATTGTTTGTTCGTTTCAAACGGGGTTCCTCATTGTACCCGAGTATCTGGAAAAATGTAGGAGGGTTGAAACGATCGTGACTGGGATATGAGATTAACGTTGGCACCCTCCTCTTCTGACCACTCGTGATCGACATTTTTAACCCTATGTCAGACTGGCCAAGCCTTTCGCCAACTATAGCATTCTCTTTAAGGATCGTTCAAAAACTCATAGATTTATATATGTATTTATCTATGTATGTATGTATGTATGTATGTATGCATGTAAAGTCTGTATTGGATTCAATATAAATTTAACGAATGATAAATTAATATTAGATTTATACACGTACATTTACCATATATACATTTTTATTGAAATTTGTTTCACTGACAACAAGTAAATTAAAATGTGACTTTTTCTGTTTTCTTTCCTTTTCCCTTTTAATAATATTAATTCATTTAAATTTAAATATTAATTATATTTGGCATATATAATTTTTTTACAATTTATGATAATAATAATTTATGATAGATTTAAATTTATATTACATATTATCATCTATTATATAATATTATTATTATAAAGTAATGACAAATTTATATATATATATATATATAAGTAATTAATTATATTGATATATAATTTTTTATTACGCGTATTAACATATATTATAAGTTGATAAATATATAATAGTTATAAATTAATAATAATAATATTATATAATTTGATGAAAAAAATAAAATAAAATTTACGATGTTTATAATATCAATCATGAAATTTGAAATTCGTTAAATTGATGACTTGTAACTAGTGTTAATTTAAAAAAAAAAAGGAAAAAAAGGAAAAAAAGATAAGTATAACAATTTTGTTAATTCGCATCTATTAACAAAAAAATCGTATTACCCAAAGGAATTTAAGGAAAACAGATGACGCGAAGATATTAAAGCTGACAAACGCGTGTGAGCACAAGTATGAAATCGCACGCATGTACAATCTATGATTTCGATAAGAGATACGCGTGTAACATACATGATATATCGAGAATGAAAAGAATAGGACATGTATATGTGGATATGCATGTGTTTATCGTATACGATGTGCATGTGTATGTACATCGAGCACGCGACGACAGAACATCTCGAGCAACAACATTTTTATCGCTTTTTACGAACGATAAACACGTTTTAACGGCATGTCCATATGTCGGGCAAATGATTCAACACAACGTTGGAGGAAGTGTCATCTATATCGCGTACCAGTGTTTAGAAACTGTTAGATATGCTAATTTCTCATGCTAATTTCATTTTCTATGCGTGCTTTGACCGATCTTCGTTTACACAGACAAGAGAGTCTGACGCACATTTTAACAAGCACATGGAGCATCTATTATCTCGCATATGTTTCCATTAAGAGGACCCCGTTTCATTCTTTTTTTTAATTCATTTTTTATTTTATTTTCACTTTTTTTTTTTTTTATTTCCTTTTCAAAGCACAATTTTTCGAATAAATTTCAACGGAAAAAATACGTCAAATTAGAAGAACAAACTTATCCTACCTCCTCCCTCTCCATCCCTCCCTAATGTTTGGATAAATCTCCCTAGAAAATTTGTCCCTTGGAAATGTACACGAAACATTTTTTTTAATGAATCTAATTATGTTCTCGTTTTAACTCAAAAGAGAAAGAGACGAAAAAAAGAAAAAAAAAAAAAAAAAAAAAAAAAAGATAACCGTGGAGATGGATGAAAATGATGAAAAACCGAGACACGAAAAGAGGTGCGATTTTGACGAAACGTTGTTCGTACACCGTGAATAATTTAAAATCGTAGAGTGGATCTTTTTCTCTCTTCCTCTCTCCTTCTCTTTCTCTCTCTCTTCTCTTTCTTT